>NC_092815.1:76325531-76348031 GCF_023375885.2 Dermacentor andersoni | reverse complement strand
CTTGTTCTTTCTTTTTTTTTCTTTATTTTTAATGTCTTTTTCTTTTTTTATCACTGTACGAGAACCCTCCTAAAAGATGAAAGAAAGATATATATCTTCAATTATGTATGGCCACACATGTGCAGGTCATAAATACCAGTTTCCCTAGCCGAGTGCCATCCGTGCGGTATAACCGAGCTCAGATTGGTCCACCTTGACTAATCAAATAGGGCACCACTGTAGGTTAAATGAGGCTTACAACTCCAGCGGGACCCGCCGTGGTTACTCAGTAGCTATGGTGTTAGACTGCTGAGCACGAGGTCGCGGGATCGGATCCCGGCCACGGCGGCCGCATTTCGATGGGGGCGAAATGCGAGAACACCCGTGTACTTAGATTTAGGTGCACGTTAAAGAACCCCAGGTGGTCGAAATTTCCGGAGTCCTCCACTACGGCGTGCCTCATAATCAGAAAGTGGTTTTGTCACGTAAAACCCCATAATTTAATTTTTAATTTAACTCATGCGGGGACGGTAGAGTATCCGCCTCCCGTGCAAGAGGACCGTGATTCAAATCCCGGTGCCGCACAATTCTCCACCGGAAAATTAAAAAAAAAAAAAACCGTGTGTTGAGAAAATTGCACAAACAGGCCTGGAGTGCGGCCTGATCCCGGTGACCAGAACCGGTAACGCACTCTCTCACCAGAGCAGGATTGGCCACCCTGGTGCAGTACTTGGCCACAACCTCCTATATGAACACAAGAATCAAACCCCGGCCCTCAGTCCCCAGCAGCTGCGAAGCAACTGACCACGGCGGCGGTCAGACCTGCGACGCTGCAGAGGGTGCTAAGAATCCCTGGCTCCGGACAGGCCGCCATTGGAATATGAACCTGGCAACGTTTAACGCTAGAACGTTATCTAGTGAGGCGAGTCTAGGAGTGCTATTGGAGGAATTAGAGGGCAGTAACTGGGATATAATAGGGCTCAGTGAAGTTAGGAGGCCAAAAGAAGCATATACAGTGCTAAAAAGCGGGCACGTCCTGAGCTACCGGGGCTTAGCAGAGAGACGAGAACTAGGAGTCGGATTCCTGATTAATAAGAACATAGCTGGTAACATCCAGGAATTCTATAGCATTAACGAGACGGTGGCATGTCTTGTTGTGAAACTTAATAAGAGGTACAAAATGAAGGTTGTACAGGTCTACGCCCCTACATCTAGTCATGATGACCAGGAAGTCGAAAGCTTCTATGAAGACGTGGAATCGGCGATGGGTAAAGTCAAAACAAAATACAGTATACTGATGGGCGATTTCAATGCCAGGGTAGGCAAGAAGCAGGCCGGAGACAAGTCAGTGGGGGAATATGGCATAGGCTCTAGGAATAGCAGAGGAGAGTTATTAGTAGAGTTTGCAGAACAGAATAATATGCGGATAATGAATACCTTTTTCCGCAAGCGGGTTGGCCGAAAGTGGACGTGGAGGAGCCCGAATGGTGAGACTAGAAATGAAATCGACTTCATACTCTGCGCGAACCCTGGCATCATACAAGATGTAGACGTGCTCGGCAAGGTGCGCTGCAGTGACCATAGGATGGTAAGAACTCGAATTAGCCTTGACTTGAGGAGGGAACGGAAGAAACTGGTACATAAGAAGCCAATCAATGAGTTAGCGGTAAGAGGGAAACTAGAGGAATTCCGGATCAAGCTACAGAACAGGTATTCGGCTTTAACCCAGGAAGAGGATCATAGTGTTGAAGCAATGAACGACAATCTTATGGGCATCATTAAGGAGCGCGCAATAGAAGTCGGTGGTAACGCCGTTAAACAGGAAACCAGTAAGCTATCGCAGGAGACGAAAGATCTGATCAAGAAACGCCAATGTATGAAAGCCTCTAACCCTACAGCTAGAATAGAACTGGCAGAACTTTCTAAGTTAATCAACAAGCGTAAGACAGCGGACATAAGGAACTATAATATGGATAGAATTGAACAGGCTCTCAGGAACGGAGGAAGCCTAAAAGCAGTGAAGAAGAAACTAGGAATAGGCAAGAATCAGATGTGTGCGTTAAGAGACAAAGCCGGCAATATCGTTACTAATATGGATGAGATAGTTCAAGTGGCTGAAGAGTTTTATACAGATTTATACAGTACCAGTAACACCCACGACGATAAGGAGAGAGAGAATAGGCTAGAGGAACTTGAAATCCCACAAGTAACACCGGAAGAGGTAAAGAACGCCTTGGGAGCTATGCAAAGGGAGAAGGCAGCTGGGGAGGATCAGGTAACAGCAGATTTGTTGAAGGATTGTGGGAACACTGTCCTAGAAAGATTGGCCGCCCTATATACACAATGCCTCATGACCTCGAACGTACCGGAATCTTGGAGGAACGCTAACATAATCCTAATCCATAAGAAAGGGGACGCCAAAGACTTGAAAAATTATAGACCGATCAGCTTACTGTCCGTTGCCTACAAAGTATTTACTAAGGTAATCGCAAATAGAATCAGGAATACCTTAGATTTCTGTCAACCAAAGGACCAGGCAGGATTCCGTAAAGGCTACTCAACAATAGACCATATTCACACTATCGATCAGGTAATAGAGAAATGTGCGGAATATAACCAACCCTTATATATAGCCTTCATTGATTACGAAAAAGCATTTGATTCAGTCGAAACATCAGCAGTCATGAAGGCACCACGGAATCAGGGTGTAGATGAGCCATATGTAAAGATACTGGAAGATATCTATAGCGGTTCCACAGCCACCGTAATCCTCCACAAAGAAAGCAACAAAATCCCAATAAAGAAAGGCGTCAGACAGGGAGATACGATATCTCCAATGCTATTCACAGCATGTTTACAGGAGGTATTCAGAGACCTGGAGTGGGAAGAATTGGGGATAAAAGTTGATGGAGAATACCTTAGCAACTTGCGATTCGCTGATGATATTGCCTTGCTTAGTAACTCAGGAGACCCATTGCAATGCATGCTCACTGACCTGGAGAGGTAAAGCAGAAGGGTGGGTCTGAAAATTAATCTACAGAAAACTAAAGTAATGTTTAACAGTCTCGGAAGAGAACAGCAGTTTACGATAGGTAGCGAGGACCTGGAAGTGGTAAGGGAATACATCTACTTAGGGCAGGTAGTGACCACGGATCCGGATCATGAGATTGAAATAACCAGAAGAATAAGAATGGGCTGGGGTGCGTTTGGCAGGCATTCTCAAATCATGAACAGCAGGTTGCCACTATCCCTCAAGAGGAAAGTGTATAACAGCTGTGTCTTACCAGTACTCACCTACGGGGCAGAAACCTGGAGGCTTACGAAAAGGGTTCTGCTGAAATTGAGGATGACGCAACGAGCTATGGAAAGAAAAATGATAGGTGTAACGTTAAGGGATAAGAAAAGAGCAGATTGGGTGAGGGAACAAACGTGGGTAAATGACATCTTAGTTGAAATCAAGAAAAACAAATGGGCATGGGCCGGACATGTAATGAGGAGGGAAGATAACCGATGGTCATTAAGGGTTACGGACTGGATTCCAAGTGAAGGGAAGCGTAGTAGGGGGCGGCAGAAAGTTAGGTGGGCGGATGACATTAAGACGTTTGCAGGGACAACATGGCCACAATTAGTACATGACCGGGGTAGTTGGAGAAGTATGGGAGAGGCCTTTGCCCTGCAGTGGGCGTAACTAGGCTGTTGATGATGATGATTTCTACCTTTAAGAATTGTGGGGTTTTACGTGCCAAAAGCACTTTCTGATTATGAGGCACCCCGTAGTGGAGGCTTCCGGTAATTTTGACCACCTGGGGTTCTTTAACGTGCACAGAAATCTAAGTACACGGGTGTTTTCGCATTTCGCTCCCATCGAAATGCGGCCGCCGTGGCCGGGATTCGATCCCGCGACCTCGTGCTCAGCAGCCCAACACCATAGCCACTAAGCAACCGCGGGGGATATTTCTACCTTTCAACGGCGAATATCTAAGCAACCTATATCTAAGGAACAAGAGTTCAGGATCACCAGTCAGCCTCTAGAGTCTGCGAAGGAGTACGTTTATCTAGGTCAATTACTCACAGGGGACCCTGATCATGAGAAAAGAATTTACAGAACAAAATCGGGTTGGAGTGCATACGGCAGGCGTTGCCAGATCCTGACTGGGAGTTTGCCACTATCATTGAAAAGAAACTTGTATAATCACTGCATTTTACCGGTGCTAACATATGGGGCAGAAACTTGGAGGTTGACAAAGAAGTTCTAGAACAAGGTAAGGACCGTGAAACGAGCGATGGAACAAAACATATTAGGCGTAACGTTAAGAGACAGGAACAGAGCGGTGTGGATCAGAAAGCAAGCGGGTATAGACGATATTCTAGTTGATCTTAGGAGAGAAAAATGGCATTGGGCATGGCATGTAATGCGCAGGATGAATAACCGGTGGACCATTGGAGTTGCTGAATGGGTGCCATGAAAAGGGAAGCGCAGTCGAGGACGGCAGAAAACTAGGTGGGGTGATGAAATTAGAAAATTTGCAAACGCAAGTTGCAATCGGTTGGCGCAGGACAGGGGTAATTGAAGATCGCAGGGAGAGGCCTTCATCCTGCAGTGGACATAAATAGGCTGCTGCTGATGCTGCTGATGATGATAATGATGATGATTCTTACTTTCTCTCTTTATTTTCTCTCTTTCTTTCTCTACCTCTTAAAGCAAAACAAAAACAACACACACTCCAAAGAAAAAAAAAACTTAAAATAATGGTACTCCCTTTGTGAAGGTGTGAAGCTGCCAAAGAGCCCGTCAAGTGCAATTTGTTTAAAAGCGCTCTACAACGTGTCGTGGAAGCTCTATCGACTGTGGGCGCCTAAATCAGACTTGCCAGGTGCCCTTTTCATCGAAGGCGTAGCGCTCAGGCAGCTCGATTGCACAAAACAGCGTGCTAGGCGGATTGCTTCGCTACGCGGCGAGTGGAGCGCTGCGCGGGAAGACGACATCCTTTTCCTGCATACAACGCGCCTCCTAAAAAACTACATTATAGCTCTGCCAACCAACGTTCACTACGGGTTTGAAACGGACTATGCTGACATGGCACCGCGGTGATTCAATGCGCGTGCCTTCGCCTCTCCGTGACCTGGAGCACTTGCGCTGTGTTCTTCCGAGTACTTTCAGTGCGTGTGCAAGCGCTCACCTCTCCCAGACAAAGAGTGACACGAGTCGTCCCTGCGCTCCTTAAGTGCACGGGCTCGTAAAGGAAGCGCATTAACAGCGCATTTTATTCTAGCCCCAAATGAAACACATGGAGACACCCCCTGGAACATTTTTTTGCACACCGCGCACAATCGCGAGGAACGTTCGTTAAACTTATTTGCGAACGTAGCGCTTGGTCTCCCCACGCAAGAAGTTGTGGATTTGATCTTTGCTGACGGAACACGAGGCACAACGTTGTAACAGAGAGGCGAAATACTTCGAAAGACGGAAGCACGAGGAATGGGACGAGGGATGGCGCCTCAGGGCCGATCCGTATATAGGAAGCCTGACAGAAACGTGAACACGGTCGCAGGTTTGCTCAGACGAGACCTCGCCGTTGGCTCCTTGCCACTCGGCGTTCGTTTAGATGACGAAATGCGGCAGCTCCGGAAGCCTCCCGCTAAGCTTTGTGTTCGGGCATATTCCTTCTTTCTGGATTGACACCTCACCATATCCGCCCCTTGGGCATCACTCGCAGCATCCGCTACAATAGGAAAACGTGTCGAGTACGGCAACTTCACTCTTTCTTGTGCTTGTATGTGCTCTTCTTTTTTTCTTTACGTTGAAGTTCGGTAGTGCACCGTCTATTTCGGGGTTTGACGCTAACCTTCTTCGAGGTTAGGAAGCGAGGCACGTGCAGTCTGGCCCGCGGCGGATGTACCCCAACAATAACTATAACGACAATAACTATTACAGAGATAACTTGAACCAGTCTGCGACCTTTATTGGCTGGAACGTAGAAGCCGCTGCTGAAGTGAGCCTACAGTGTAGAGTTGAGAAACGTGGTAAGGGACTCGAATGGTAAACAGAGCAGCTGCGAAGCCAGATTGATATTCTTGCGTGGAGTCGTTAGCACCCTAACGGTTATACATCAGAAAGAGCAAAGGAAGAGAGATGAGATGTGCATGTCACAAAAAGAGTGCCGGCACACTGCTCCTCCTTTACTTCCCTGGTAACCGAAACTATGGCTACAATGCCGCCGAGCACTTGAAAAACGCTGACGACGGTCTTTACAATATACTTACTAGAACTAAACGAATGAGCACTTGAATTCGCTAACACTTTGCGCTATTCAACTTAAGAGGCGTGGCGTTGTTACAAATTACCTGTGTTCCCTAGTGACCACTGCGCTCTGAAGGAGACAAGACGCTGACAGTGAAATGTGTCCCCTCGCTGGCGTTAGGAAGGTGACAGGCTTGTCTTTAAGGATTTCTTGCGTTTCAGGTCTCCTTTACAGTTCTAGAGCACGTCTCCGCTCGGAGCGCACGCTAATGAAACGTATACCTGCGAAATACTCGAAGAAGGAGTACCGACAGGCAGGTCAGTTAAGAACGCGGAAACTGAGAGAGAAAATTTTGTTAAAAGAAATATTAGGCAGGCGGTTACAATTCGGTCTTCCACAAGCGGCAGCAGGTTATCTTGGAGAATTTATTGTGTAAGAAAGAAAACACAGTCTATATAATAATAGCGCCCGGCACGCACTACGTGATCCTTACGACATGTACAGTCGGCGTCAGAAGTTTACGTGGTACCAGCTCAACGGATTATGAAGCACTGCTCCGTCAAAGCATGCCGGTCCCAAGTGGACTGATGACCAGCGCAGGTCGCGAAACACTACTGCAGAGCGCTACAACTCCGGAATAAAGGTTATGCGCCTATACCTTAGGGGATGTCAGCTTCTTCATAGATTCTGTGTCCCTAGAACTTTTGACACCGTGTGTATTACTTTAGACCCGCCGGGTCCGTTTAGTGGCTATGACGCTGGTGAAAAACTTACGATTAGATGGGATGGAGTTGCGCAACTTGCTGCCGCCGTCCGCACAAACGGAGCTCGTCGCACTGCCCCTGCCGGTGCAAACATGTAGCAACCCAGCCGCTACCAACAAGCATCTTAGTATTATGACTCTTTCATGGCGGGACAGGCTGCAGGTACGATCGTGTGGCGTGTAAGACGAAGAAAGACAAGAAAATGAAGTTGCTCCTTGATGATACGTCACTACATAAGCAGTCGAGCACGATCAAAGCTGCGTGCAGCTCTTGATCACTTTTTTTTCCTCTTCACTGTGGTATAGGCGTGGTGTCTCTTTCAAAAGACAATGGCTAGCCTGTTTCTCTTTCTTTGCGTTTGCGTTATTAATGAGAATCATCAGAAGAAGCACATGCAAGGTGAGCTGTTCACTTGTTGCCTCTTATGCCAACGTAGGATGAAATCCATTGGCCACGTTAAGAGCTCCTCTGTGAGATCCGACTCCTGCTGTCAGAGGCCGCAATACTGCACACGAGAATATTGATCCTATTTTACAACCGACACCTGAGAGCCGCCAGGGAGTACTATAAAGTTAAAGGGTGGTATTTTCAGATTTCTTGAAGCCCCTCCTTATACTTGACAATTCACATTACGTCAGTTGACAGTAACAGTAATTCTCACATAGCTAGGACCTCGTCCCTTATTCAGACGCAGCCTTCTGCTGGACAGAAAAAGGCTGCAGAAGCTTTTCCTTCGTAGTTTCTTTCTTTAAATTATGGGGTTTTACGTGCCAGAACCACGATGTGATTTTGAGGCATGCCGTAGCAGAGGAGTCCGGAAATTCAGACCAGCTGGGGTTCTGTAACGTGCAGCTAAATCTAAGTACACGGGTGTTTTCGAATTTCGCCCCCACCAAAATGCGGCCGCCGTGGCCGGGATTCGATCCCCGCAACATCGTGCTTAGCAGCCCAACACCGTAGCCACTAAGCAAACCACGTAAGGTTTCCGTCGTCCTGGCTTACCGATGCATCCATGCGTTAAAGTCTAGATTACCTTCTTCTGAAGTGATTGATTCGTGGTGTTTAGCAACCAAATGTACACTGGGATTATGAAGTACGTCGTCGTAGAAGGCTCCAGATTAATTGTAAGAATGTGGAGTTATTTACTGCATATGGCTCACCCAGGTGATACAGAGCACAGCGCCTTGCACAGCAAGGCTGCCTATCTAAATATTTCTTTTGTATCTATATATATATATATATATATATATATATATATATATATATATATATATATATATATATATATATATATATATATATATATATATATATATATATATATAACGCCGAAAGAAACATACGATCACACACGTTGAAACTTTCAAGATGCTGACAGCAAAGCCGCGCGAGATGAGTACGGGTGTCTCTTTTTCTGCCGGTAAGTGCACACACTAGCCAAAAAGGAAGTAAAAAATTCAATTCGCAAGAACTATTCAGACAACGACCCCTGATACCTATTTTCGGAACATTTTCGTCTAACGCTACGTATACTATACGACTCGGTCTACTGAGCAGCTTTGGAACCAATTCCACTTCAATCTGACGGCTCGCGCCACGTGCTTTCGAACCTGGCTATCGGGGAGCAGTTTCGAGAATGCTCACCGGACTGTTTCATTTTATCGCTATGCTCGTAGCACGCAATATCTCATCGCGGCTCATTCGGCGGCGCAAATCTTACGCGCGCGCGCGCTCTACCTGCTAAAGGAAATATGAGTCATTCATTGCTTTTGAAATTGCCGTGAAACGTTGATTTCAGTGGTGCAAAGGGCCTGGGGGGGGGGGGGGGGGGTTTCGAGAGCGAGGTAAAATAAAACCAAAAGGATTTCTGCACTCTAGTGACGACGGCTCACGAATCCAGCACAGCTGACTGTTGATCCCTTGCCTGCGCTATGCGACACTTACATCATCTAGCGATGATCCCACGGAAAACGACTCTTTGGACAAGAGGTGATCGCGCTCTGCTTTTCCCTACTTGCGATCCTTGCTCCATCGCTGTTCGAAAAATACCCCGCCATCTACAGCTTGTCGGTACGTTTTATAAATCTACAGTCATCGTCGTACTTAATACTTATTTTACTTTTGTTCATTTGCAGACAATATCGTTCATTTGCGTATTTTAACGTGTGTTTGTTACAGTTGAGCTGCTACATAACTATATTCGTTGTTCGGGTTACGTCTGACGGCGGCTACACACGAATGTCGTATTGACATTCAGTCTCACACAGTGATCCCAAGCATAGCGCCAACCGCGACCACGGCTCTACTCACGTGCGCGACTTCAAAGCAGCACGCCGAACGCCGAAAGGAAGCGGGCTACTAAAACACGTTGATGTGACACTGACGCTCTGCTCGCAAGTTGCACAAGTTCATCACTTTCGTGAGGATCGGAAACAAACAAACAAACAAGAAAAACGAAGATCTCCGAAGCAGTCGTCATGCTCAGGCTTGGCGGAACGGCCCGACGAATTATCCGCCACTGTGAGCAACTGCCCACCAAACAGGAGAGAGACACTCTGCTGTCATGCCACCAATTATGGAGAAAACACGCAAACGGCCCCGCGGTGACGGAAGCGTGACGCGGACTCCGAAAGATCAAAGGAAGAAGGTCGGTCGCGGTCCTAGAGGCGATCACGGAAACGAAAGCGAAACCAAGAGAAAAAGACAGCCCTGGCGTGCCCCTTTTGTTTGACTCGAACGAAGACCGCAAAGACGGCGGGCGAGGAGGAAGTGCAGTCGGCGGAGAGACAGTTACTCAGCATCGTTTAAAAAAAAACGCAAAAGAAAAAAGAAACGTTAAGTAGCAGACCAGCGCAAATACAGCGCTCCCACCATCCCCTTTGACCTTGCCCTAGGTCGTCCGGCAAGCCCCCTTTGCCATAACTCATTAATCGGAGTGCCGCCGGATTGAGCAGAATCACTGGTTCGCCACCACGCCACTCCAAATCGCTTCATGGTGTTCTGTCCTTTTCTATAGCGTCTCGCATTTTCAGCGATTGCTGCAGTTTCCTGCGGCAAATGCCATCGTACATGTGAAGGACACGGTTCTCGGCATTACTTTTATCTCCTTGCGCTCGCTTGTTCCTTCCACGCGGCTAGCATGCGTCTGCGACGTCAAGACGGGCTCGTTGGTAATTTGTACTGTCGTTTCTCTTTCTGTTATTTTACAGCGTAGACGATTTTTGGCTCGCCTGAAGCCTGCCATGTGATATATACGCCTTTGGCAAATTAGTTCTGCGGGAATCACCACAATGGAGGAAGTTCCACGAAAGAAAAAAATTCTCACCCAATTAAGATTAACGTGAAGCTACAAAGAAAACAAATACGGGTTCTTCAAAAAATAAAGCTCATTTGAAGGGAAAAAAATTCGTCCTCATCCGAGAATTGAAGCTGGGACTAACGCGGTTCGGGTGCTGATAGCCTCCAGGCTGACTCAGATGGTAGGGCGACTGCCCCGGAGAGGTGTTGGTACCGATTTCGATCCCCCAAACCAGGACAAATGTTTTTTTTTCTTCAACTGCAAAAATTTCTGTCTGAGAAACTAGCACGTGTATTTGTTTGTTTGTTTTACGAGACAAATATTGCGTTTCGTTTGCATCTTCGTGTTAGTCTCAGGTGGATAACAATTTACTTTCCCTTTAGTGGTTTGCGTCTCGTACATGAAAAAAAAAGAAATGATGAGAACAGCCTAACAAACGAACAACGGTTCATTTTCCAAAGCCACTAAGCGCCACTATGATGCGCGCGCCAACCACGGATGTCTCGGTCTCTGCGAATGACTTCAGGCGGACAGGGTGCAGCGGAGGCAAATCCGACAAGCGTGACAGTACTTCGCGTTGGACAGATGAACGGAGTAGGACCCACCCGCTTCTCCTGTTTCCGCGCCGTTTGGTGGTGAATAATATATGAAACGAGGGCACGCGTCCCAGGACGTCTTTTTCTTTTTCACCGTGCGAGAACGGTAAGGCGGTGCCAGTGAGGGCGCGCGTGGCTACAGAATGTAGACCTTTTCTTCGTCCGTGCGGTGACGTCCGCACTTCTTATTTTCTATCAGCTTCCGTTGTCATGTTATGCCTTAGGGCCTTGCCGAGAAGACAATGTGTTTTTTCAGGATATATTGTTTAACTATGTGGAGTTTGGTGTTGTGATTTCTTAGGCGAACGCATACGTTCTGCGCTCCCTCAGAATCACCACGCAAAGTACCGGTTGACTAAAGGTGTTCCTTAGATACGCTATAAATTCCAACGCCCAGGCGATTGAAAGGAACTTTCTTACTAATCGCCGAGAGACATGGAGCGTCAGGAGTGCGACGGGAACTGGAGCACACGGCCGAACGACATAAACGGTAAAGGCGCGGAGCAAGCCCGTACACTTTCTACGAAGACTGTGCAGTCCAGTACGTCAGAAAAGCAATCACAGCGCGACTTCTGTGCGCGTAATTGTATGCGTATTTTGGATAAAAAAATTATCTTAAACAATTCCGTATCCAGAAATTTAGGCTTTTAATTGATTGATCGAGGTGTAAACAACTATTTCGTGGAACCATAATAAAGGATTCCACGCTTCTTAAATGAAGCCGGTATTTCTTTGTTGGAAAGCCTGCAAGCCGCACCAGTTATCTGTTCTCTAAGAACTGCGCGCAAATAAGAAAAAGCCTATAAAGGGTGTTTTTTCCAGCTGCACCAATTTTCTTTTTAATTGTAAAAATGTAAATCACGGTAATGTTATGTTTACCATTCGAGTGTACAGATTGGCGGCCTCCAGGTACAGAGAAATTGCTGCACTTACGTGCGTAATTATCGAAGTTACGGTAATTAACTTTCTAATTATCAACAATAGGTGGCTACAGGAAATGAGTACTTTGGGACCCGTCCTCGACACTACCTATGCCAAGGATGAAATATTGAATAGCGGATTTCATGTGCGAGCTACGCGAACAATTAGTTCCCCTTAGCAGGCTCCTTGAATTCGAAACTGGCTGGAAAAAGGGCGTCTGTGTCGTCGACGTCGTCGCCCCCCCGCCTTTCGTCAAGTCTCCGAGGTCACCACCGGTCCGGCCCCGCATGCAGCTTGCGTTATCTCCTTGCTGTCTGCGGTGTTGGCCTAGCGCTTCAATGCCGGCGCGCCGCCAAATTTACTTCGTCATTCCGTTGGGCTTCTGAAACGGCATTTCGTGGGTGGAAGTGGACACGTGTCGCCCAACAGAACGACGAAGTAAATTTGGCGGCACGCCGGCATTGAAGCGCTAGGCCAACACCGCAGACAGCAAGGAGATAACGCAAGCTGCATGCGGTGCCGGACCGGTGGTGACCTCGGAGACTTGACGAGAGGCGGGGAGGCGACGACGTCGACGACACAGACGCCCTTTTTCCAGCCAGTTTCGAATTCAAGGATCCTGCTAAGGGGAACTAATTCTTTGTCTAACTAACAGCTAAGGGGAACTAAAAACATGTTTGTCAATTTTCCCTCCCTCCTCTTTTTCTTTTCTGGATAATGTACACCGGCATTTTACTAACTTTAACGTCCACAACTTGGCAGGTATGCCTACCACTAATATTCTACCAAGACACGCGCACTTTCAAGTTCACGTCACTATTCGCAGATTAATTCGCGCGCGTGCGCTACGCAAATTTGTGCAACTTCAAAAGCGGCCTGTCCGGCAGTACTGAGGACGTCTAGCACAAGAATTGCATAACTAGCGGCGTATAGTTCCTTCGTCACCGACATAAGTAAATAAGAATTGACATGCTGCATTTTCCCCCTAGAGTACGGAATTTTGTGAAATCTTTCCTTGAAGACCGACATTTTGCGATTCGCCTCAGTGGTAACGCCGTCGGCTCATTTGTCCCTCTTCGTGGCGTACCCCAGGGATCTGTATTGTCACCTACGTTATTCAATATTGCTTTCATCCCGCTTGCATGGCGCTTGCACGATGTACCCGACATAAAGTTCTTGTTGTACGCTGATGACATCACGGTATGGAGCACTCATCAGGACCTGCCGACTCAAGCCGCTGCCCTTCAATCAGCTTTAGATATCACGGCGACTTACGCCTCTTCGGTCGGCCTTAGGCTTTCCGTCAGCAAATCTGCTTACATGTCAGTCGCCAATCGCTGGGGCCGGCGTAAACTCTCTCGAACACCCATTCGTCTTCATCTGTCCGGAACCCCTCTTCAACAATGTTCAATTATAAAAATTCTGGGTCTGATGGTACACGAGTCGGGAACCGGAACTGCTTGGCTCTCCAGCGCTAAAAAGCAGGCAATTCAGACGTTGGGTCTGATTAGGCGCATTGCTCCTAAAATGGGCGGCGCCCGCTCATATGTTGCGCGACAATTGGTGAAGGCGGTAGTGCAACCACGCCTTATTTATCAAGCCCAATTCCAGCATTTGACGAGGGCACAATGGGATCGCCTTGAGGCTGTTAATCGCGAGGCAATGAGGGTCATCACTTGCCTTCCCCGCATCACCCCGATCGTGGCTCTCCAAGAAAATGCACAGCTCAACACACTAGATGAGCTGGTGCAGCAGCGACGTGATGCTCGCAAGCTTAAGACCAGCCTTTCACACGCACCGTGTGCTCTCAGGGCTTACGCTTTCTCAAACTCGCTTCTACCACCATCATCGCCAGTTCTTCCTCCCTGGAGTTTTGTACAACTGAGTGATAACAAGCCAACTGATATACATCGCCCGACATCAACTCACGCGGCGGCGTCGCTTCGTGACCGAATTGTAGCTCAAGATGCCCACCTGCCGCTTGGCTCCATCGTCCTTTACGTGGATGCAAGCATTAAGGGCTGTGAAACAACCACTGCAATTTATTGCCCATGCGCACCTGCCCTTAATAAGACGACCCGGTTTCAAGTCCAAGAACCTCCTTCCTCCTTTTGTGCTGAGCTCCTTGCTATCCGAGAAGCGTTGTGCTCTGTAGCCGCCTTCCCCATGGTCCCCACGGCCCGCATCGTCATCCGCACTGATGCCCTCCAGGCGACGCGGCTTCTGCGACGCGTCAGTCGCAGCCCTGACATATGCCAAGAGATCCATCTTCTGGCGGCACGCATCCCGCAGCCAATATCTGTCGAGTGGATCCCACGCGACCTTCTAAGCTTCCAAAGCCGTGCGGATTCTGCGACCCGTCTAGCGACCTCTCCATCGTCACTGCCTCAACTCTTTCACCTAGATGATGCCACCCTCCTTTTAACAAGAAATGAGCACCTCCGGCGCCGCACACGTGCTCTCATACCTCCGTGTGCGGTAAACCTCCCCAGCGGTCTTACCCGTGCAGAGGAGGTTGCGCTTCGGAGGATCCGGGTCGGGGTAGCCCTCACTCCTGCCGTGACTAGGAAGTGGCCGCACTTTCGCCTGCTATATCCTCGTCCTGAGTGTCCACTCTGCAAGTCGCGAAATGTTGAAGCCGACATCCACCACCTGCTGTGGGTTTGCCCTGCACTCAAACCGACGAGGCTCCGGTACCTCGCAGCAGCGGGACTCTCGCCGCATAATCTGAGCCATTACACTGCTTGGACGCAGGGACCGCATTATCGGTCCCTCTTGGACTTCATTAAGTCAGCAAATCTTTTTTCATTCATTTAATCATCCTTATTCACCCCCATCACATACCCTTGTATGCCCTGAGGCATTTATCCTCGCATTAAAAAAAAAAAAAAAAAAAAAAAGCGGCCTGTCCGGCAATACTGAGGACGTCTAGCACAAGAATTGCATAACTAGCGGCGTATAGTTCCTTCGTCACCGACATAAGTAAATAAGAGTCAGAAAGGCTAAATATGACAATCAATAAGTAAAGAAATAAGAGAAGGCTAATTTAGTTTGGACGTGCACGATAAGTCTACCACTTCTAAACCGTTTACGAAAGTTATGGAAGCACTGAAAGAATGCCCTCAGGCACCTTTCAATATGTTTTACGGATCGTAGCACCAGCACCTTTAGTACTGCATCATCTCGGGAACAATTGCATCACACCCTCCAATCATATCTCCCTCCCATTTATACTCTTCGTTTAATAGCGTGCTCTTCCACAGTTCTTTCTTTCCTTTTTTTCTTCTTGTAGGCGGTCTTTATTTTTCTACGTGGCCGCAGTTTTATGCGCGAGTGCGTGTTTCCGATGACGGGCTGCTCGCTGGTTCCGAGATAAGGCTCCCTTTTTACACCGGAACGCAGCCAATAAAAGCCTAGAAATCGCCGCTTCCGAGACGCGCACTTACTCCCGGGGCATTCGCACGCATGGCTCAGGTGCGGGCCACTGGCTGCGTGTCTAGCTGATATGCGAGTCACGACTTCGAATAAGCCTGAGCGATATGCAAAATGGACGTCCACACACACGCTCGGTTATACTGCCGATATACGTTTTCACCAACGTGGTCGTTCGAGCACAATCGTTTCGTAGCTTGCTTCCGGCACTTCCGGAGCAGAAAAAAAAATATATGCGAAGAGAGCCCGCGTTTTTGTTGAAGCAGGGTTAAAAGCAGCTCAGGTTAGAAAAATGGGCAGCGTTGGATGTAGTGTTGGCGTTCATATCCAATCCTTTTATACACTACCAATTATGGCCCTTCTTTTTTAAATTCAGTTATTTCACGTGTGGTTACCCTGCAGCAGAAAGCCATAAGCGAGAGCTCGCGCGTTGCAGTACCTACTAGGCCTTATTATTGACGTTCACATTCGCTGAACACGAAACGGTAAAACACGTGGGCGAGAAAGCTCTCAACGCAAGTCAAGGGAGGAAGGAAAAAGTGGAGAAGGAAAGGCAGGGAGGTTAACCAGTTTAGCTTAACCGGTTCGCTACCCTACACATGGGAGCGGGATGGGGGGATGAAAGATTGGGAGAAACGCAAGTCAAAGAAGACAACGTTGGCAAGCAGCAGAATGAGAGCTGACGCGCGAAGAAAACGAGTGACCGAGGATAGTTACAAATTTTAGGGACGTACGCACTTGCATTTCTGCGCCGATTTCGAACATCTCAGATATCCTCCTTTCCCCCAAAACTAAAACACACCCTACTTTTTCTCGCAGTGAACTTATTAGGCCAATAAAGAGGACGTTTACACTGGCATGCTGGTACAGCGCAAGCTGCTTCAGTGGGGACACCGGAGTTGGCACACAAAAGCAAGTCGCCTTGTCATTTGTTTTTGGTGAGCTTCGTGTGGCTGGCTTGGCAAAGAAAGGTAGTATTTATGCCAAGTATAGCGCAATATTTTCCCTATCGGAACGCAATAATGAATAAATAGGGCTAACGATGGTTAGGCTGCCCACTTCAGCTCTGCGGCGAAGCATTTTCACATTTTCGAGCTAGCAGCAGGTGACGCAATCTTATTAAGTCGTGATATCACTACTAATGATGGCACATTCCTTCCTTAATTTACTCCTAACTATGCAGTATAGAAAAGGACAAAGATCGGGCACGAAGCGATGCTCACATTATGGCAATTATTCAATCAGTTAACCGATCAACAATGGTTTAATAAACATGCCGAGAAACAGAACGGCCCCATGTTCTGAATACTGGGGAACGGGTACAATAGGAAAAAAAATCATACCAATAAAATTACAAGCGGATGTAAATAAAGCTAGAGAAAAGATAAAGGGATCAAAAAGCGCTAGCTTTGGGTATAGCACAAGTTAAAAGCACGGATAGAAAAATTAAGAAAAGGAACAGTTAATATTCGACAGAAAGCAAGCGAATTCAATATAATAATAATAATAATAATAATAATAATAATAATAATAATAATAATAATAATAATAATAATAATAATAATAATAATAATAATAATACACAATCTCTTGTCACGAAACACGCTTTTAACGTTTCTTAATCAGCTGCCACTTCACGCGAAAGAAGAAGAATAATGTAAGCAAGATGTGCAAGTCTAACTACTTTCGCTACACAAGAAAGAACATTATAAACAAACAAAGAAAAGCGACAGATAACAGTTACAGCTAGGTTCAGATGGCTAGTAAGAAACGCAAAGCTCACACACAGAAACTTCCATGTGGAGTGATTTCAATTAGACAGGAGGGGGGGGGGGGGAGGGACAAGTAAGATCCGCTTGAACAAACACTGCTCCGAAGCGAGGGAATACTCGTCAACAACCAGATGAACAAGAACTTTGCGTGCCAAGAACTTCGCACGCAAAGTTCTTGGCACGACGTACAACACAGATTGTGCTCTGCCTGCGCAAACAATGTTCCGTTGGAACAATCGAGAGCCGAACTTTTACGAATCGCGCAACGGAGATCGAGGGACCGAGAGAGCGCGAGATATCGCGAGAGCTTTTAATTACGCCCCGCACACTTGAATGCCCACGCAGCGCCGTCGCCACGGACGTCATGATACAGCGGACCGAGCCCGACACTACAGGGCGAGCGGATGGGTGCGCGCGCGAACGACCTATATATTGCCGACGGGTGGAAGTGCGGGCGATGACTCGACGTTATTTAATAGTCGGTCGTTAGAGTGGGCACGAACAAAAGGAGTGAAAAGACCACCTCTGCCAGAAATTTCAATGACCGCCTCACAACGAGAACTGCTTTCATCCTCCGAAGCGTGCTTTGCTGCGTCGCGCGCCCGCGCAAGGTGAAGCAAAACAAATTGAAGCGTCATATCTGGCGGTGGAAATATCCCACGATCACGAACATTCCGCAATCAGGAGCTTCCATAATGAGTGGCCCAGAGTTTCGGCAAACCCTGGCATTTTTTTCTTGCTATACTTCTTGACAAAAAGAAACTGAAGAAACCGAAATGAGCTTATTTGCGTGCGAAATTAGACACGCAAATTGCACTTGCACACCGACGTTCAAAAACCGTTTGGTGCTGTTTTGAGAATACCTCTTTTTTTTTATAACGACCGACGCTAAAGGCTCCTAAATAGCTTGGATATGACCTAGCTCGTCGTGACCGGCGGTGCGTCACTCATAACACCCGTCGCAATGTTTTTTTTTTTTAATAAATGGGCAGCGCTTCTGCAAAGGAATAGCATATCCCATTACCTATCCTTGCATCGGTATATGCAACATAGTATTGTCACCCAAGTGTACATGTCCTACGACAACACTTCAGTGGCAACAACCTGATTTCTTTCTTTTTTTCTCACTTCTGCGCAAAGCCATTCACCAAGCTCAACATTCCAATCAACGAAGCTTTTACTAAAATGAAAGAAAAAGAGAGAGAACGACGTCAGGCCGCTGTCACAGCACAACCGAAAGGAAGGCCCCGCACGTAGCAAACCGTCGCGCAATTCATCTCTAACCGAACCTTTCTGTTCGCGCCGAACACGAAAATCTGCTGCGTAGCCCAGTTGTCGGTGCGCTTCCGAACCCTCGTCACGCGCATCTCTGCGCGCATGTCAACGCGTGCGCGCTCAGAGATAGATTGTGTTCTCTCCCTCTCTCTCTCTCTCTCTCTCTCTCTTTCTCTCTCTCCACGAGCGAAGGCTCGCGCAACGAGGGAAGCACACACGGCGCGTGGTTCGAATATTGAGCTCGCTGTAAGCGTCGCCCTCGTCGCCGACGACCGCTAGTCTTTCCATCGACCCGCCGCGGTCACGAGGAGGTTGTGGGAGTTGGGCGGGAAATGGGAAAGGGGGCGTAACTGAGCACTTTTCTTCGGGCTGGTTTCTCTTCGGCGTCACTGTCATCACTGGCCCTAGATTGCTCGACACACCTCCTAACGAAAGATTTAACGTGAAAGCTCGCGCGCACCGTGCCTGACGTGACAATCGATCAAGACCGCCGGTGCACGTACCCGCTACTGTGCCCGGGCCCCCGGCTATAGGGCAAGACAACGTCGTCGTGATCGGCCCTATCGACGAGTATAAAAGAGCATGCGGCGGCCGCCTTTCAGGGGGAACCGAGACCGCCTTTCGCCGTCACGCACGACAGCTGTTTCCCTCCCGCGACACTTTCTCATTTATACAAGACTCGAAGTTTGCTCCTTCTTTTTTCGTTCGTGTCCGCTGTCCTTTGAGTTCTTTCGCAACCTTCTTTGACGAAGCGATCTCTTCATCCGCGGCTATCGCCATCGTCCTCGTCGTCGCTATCTCCTGCCAGCCCACTATGGGCGCAATTGCGCGAGCGGACGCCTCGAGCTGGCTTCTTCGTGCGCGCATTTTTGGGCGGCCGGCGAATATTCCCTCAGACATCGAAGCAAGGAACCCGCGTGGAGCGCTAGAGAAAAGAACCCGACCGCGCGTTGCGTTGGGCCTGCCGCGTCCTGACTCGAGGCTCTCTTACGTCATTTCGCGCCTGCGACAACATTTACGAACGCGCGCTCGCTTCGCTTCTCAGCGACATGCGTAGGACACTTTGTGAGGCCTTCGCAAACAGCGGAAAGATTGAGGACACCGTCTACGAGAGCACTCATGTAAGAACAATACACGACGCACTCTCAGACACGCTAGAGAGGATGGAAAACCATCCAGTCTCAGAAGGGACAATTTTTGGATGTCGGTCTCGACCAATGTGAGCGATTTTTAAGGCACTGATGTACTTTTTGAAACAGCCCAGATTGCAACGGAAGTTTGCGACCATCGTAGCACGCTGCACTAGGTTTGCTCCGGTGCTCTGACTTTCTTTTTCTTTATGATTGGTCGTCTTTTCTATCGCTTGTAGTTTCCGAAATACACAGAAAAGCCATGCTGTTTTTCCCCGCTATACCTATAGGAAAATCTTGCGCCATCACCTTTGCAAGCTTCTTGCAGGGCGCTGTGACCCTCTAGGAAAGTCGGTATATGAAACGTACGGATTGTTTTAAGCGCGTTTGACCGAGAACATGCAGCTAGATGCGGAAACAAAGTTTTCATTCGAGTAAATGTTTGTAAAAGTCTTAGTTCTCTAGCAATACGTCTTGGATTTATGTTTGCTCACATATAGCTAGTAAGCGAAAAAAGAAACATCGAGCACGTGCTCTTAATGCGATTCGACCTCGTCGTCATTTCTATAAATTTAACGACCTGCCGGTATACTACTGTTCACAAGTGATATAACTGGACATCTTATTATTTTAATATCAGATACTTATAAAAATATAGAATAGAGACACACTCATACACGCTGTTCTGGTACAGACTATACCACTATGACAGGCGAAACACTATGTTGCATTGACTCGCCTACTAAATGCAACCGGAACCTAAATTTCCGCGTTTTGTACTTACATTGTTTGCCGATTAACAGTGCAGGTGGTCTTCCGTCAAACAAGGAACGCAGAATACGTTATCTTCGTACTGCGACCACGTATAAAAACTTGTTATGTAGCTCAGGATAGGCAAAATAAAAGCCCTAGAACCACCGAAATGCGTCAAAGATTCAACGTAACTAGGTGTTGTTAAGAGGAAGCTGTAGCTCGGGCCCAACTCCCACGCTGCCTATTCAAACACATGTAAAACGCAAAACGCTTTTCTGAGATAACCGCTGGACCTATTTTAACTAAGTTTGCTGCGTTTGAGAGAGAAAGTTAAATACTAGTGACTGTCGGAAGCGGAATTTCGATTTAGGCCCTCAATTTTGTTAAAAAGATTTTCAAAAATAAGAAAGTTTGAAAAAATATAGAAGCACGAAGCTTAGATAATAATAGCTCTGCATCAAGAACAGATATCACGGTTCTGTGAAAGGAACCCATTAGATTATCGAAAGCGGACAAATTCCCTATGTCATTTTATATCTTACGTGACTTTGTTACGTTGTTCACAGGGGTTCTGCAAAAGCTGTATTTCCACAATACTAAATTTTTTGAGATTCATGTATAACATACCAATTTTGTCCGCTTTAGATGTACTATTACATGCAATTCACAGAATTGTGATATGGTATTTTCTTGCTGAGTTACAGAGTTGTAAACGTATAGTTTTGTTATGTGAATATGTTCGATTTTTGCCACTTTTTAACAAATGTTGACGATCTAGATAAAAAATTCGAAACCAACAGCCACTATATCTTAAGTTCTTTTAAATGCAACAAACCTCGTCAAATTTGGCTCAGTGGTTGCCAAAGAAAACGAATTCTCCTTTTACATGTATTTATATAGGAGCACCCGAGCTAAAGCTTCCTATTCGCACTACATTTCCTGTTAAGTCTTTGCGCACGATTGCCTATCACTTCCAACAGTCCAGCCAATTTTGTCCTTCTCTTAATTTTGGAAAACAAACAAACAAATAAAGAACTACAGATTGAGCAGGGCATTTCTTCGATATTACTTTCCAGACCGCAAGAGCACGCGTCAATAAAGATGACTTGGATGTCTCTTCGAGCGCGGGGGGGGGGGGGGGGGGGAGGGGGTGGTGGTGTAAGAAGTAAAAGTTCGAAAGTGCCGTTGCTGGTTCAGAAAAGTAAAGCGTTCTATCGGCGCGCGCAAAGGACTGTATGTGAGCAAAGCCTTCGCAAGCAAACTTCAAATCAAAAAGTACAGACACAACTAGGATGCTGCGTACGCCGGTACGTCCCACCATCCCGGAATTCCGCCCCTGAGGGCTCCCACATATGACGTCATTTCCGCTTCCAGAGGCCACTCGGCGGGAACGGGAAGCCTTAGCAAACACAACTTATTGCTAAAGGTTGAGCGCACACGTATCGACTGGCGTCAATAAGGCCGCAGGCGACCAAAGTTTTCAGGAAGCAAAGGAAGTACGATAAAAATGTTTGTAATGTGAACTAAGGCTGTACACAGTCAAGTTAGTTTTATCTTGTTTTCGACGGTACAGAGATGTAATTAAACTAAAGGTTGATTTCTTTTAAAGACCAATGCTTGAATAAGCAAAGGGAGATAGCTATTTACGTTTCGCTCGTTCTCAGTGACAGAAAGCGCGTACCAACAGCGGGCTTCAGTCCAGAATGCCATTCCTGGTACAGTAATATAGGAACATAAAGGCATCCCCCTGTTCTAGTTCCTTGTAGGAGAGATGCTTTTGTCCAGCAGTATAATTCAAGATAATGATGATTATTATACTAATATTGGCAGCTTTGCATCTGAAATGTACACCTCGGTCATGAGGAATGCCGCAACAAAGGCGTCCGAAGTAGTTTTGCCACCTGTATTTATTCAATGCTCGTCAGCGTAATTGTACACGGGTGATACTGCACTACGAGTCCGGTGAAATACAAAGCAACGCCGCTGGGTGCGGAACACACGAACTTATGCTGAGAAGCTGAACGCGTTTAGAGACAGCCAGGAAAGAGAAAAAGCGCTCTTACTAACCGCCCGTCGTCTCCTTCAACTCAACACCGACGGTGTAAAACTGAAATGGACATAACAGAGTAGAGCTGTGACACAAACTGCCTGCACCGCCTCACTGCTGATCCAGACTGCTTGTCAGAACTATCGAATAACAGGAAGCAATATGAAAGATAAGTTTGAAGCGAAACGCCTCGAACGTGATTCCGTTACGCCAAAAAGGAGAAAGGAAGAGTGAAAATTAATGAGATGAAAAATTCTTAGGAAATGCAACGATTACTTGTGGAAAAAGGAA